>NC_089580.1:70949765-70974468 GCF_019320115.1 Miscanthus floridulus
GAAATGCCCTGATCCATCAGCTCGAGTGCCCACTTTGCGGTTCTTCCCGTAGCGTCATGGCTATGAATGACCTCGCCGAGGGGGAACGACGTCACTACTGTCACAGGGTGCGACTCGAAGTAGTGGCGTAACTTCCTTTGGTGATGAGGACGGTGTAGAGGAGTTTCTGGATTGGGAGTAGCGGGTTTTGGAGTCGGATAACACCTCGCTGATGAAATATACAGGGCGCTGCACCCTGAAGGCGTGCCCCTCTTCCTCTCGCTCTACTATTAAGGCGGAGCTAACCACTTGGGTGGTTGGCCGATATATACAGTAGGAGAGATTCTCCATCGCATGGAGGAACTAGGACCGACGGCTTAGTTAAAAATCGTTTAACCATGTCAAGCACCTCCTGAGCCTCGGCTGTCCACTCGAAGCGGTCGGTTTTCTTCAGGAGTCGATAAAGGGGGAGTCCTCGTTCGCTGAGGCGTGAAATGAATCGGCTGAGGGCGGCAAGGCACCCTGTGATCCGCTGAACCCCCTTTATGTTTTGGATCGGGCCCATCCTTGTGATGGCCGATATTTTCTCCGGGTTGGCTTCGATGCCACGCTCGGAGACGATGAAGCCGAGCAGCATGCCCCTTGGGACCCCGAAAACACATTTTCAGGATTGAGTTTGATGCCGTTTGCCCAGAGTTTCGCAAAGGTTCATTCAAGGTCGGCGACAAGGTGGTCAGCTCGCTTGGATTTGACTACGATGTCGTCGACATAGGCCTCAATGGTTCGCCCGATGAGGTCTCCGAAGCAATTAAGCATACAGCGCTGGTACGTTGCCCCAGCATTCTTCAGACCGAACAGCATTGAAATGTAGCAAAACGATCCGAAGGGCATGATAAAAGATGTCATGAGCTGGTCGGACTCTTTCATCGCGATTTGATGGTAGCCGGAGTATGCGTCAAGGAAGCAGAGGGTTTCGCACCCCGAGGTGGAATCGACTATTTGGTCTATTCGTGGCAAAGGAAATGGATCCTTTGGACACGCTTTGTTGAGGCCAGTATAATCGACACACATTCTCCATTTCCCGCTCTTTTTTCGGACAAGAACAGGATTTGCTAACCACTCTGGGTGGTATACTTCCTTAATGAATCCTGCAGCCAGTAGTTTGGCTGTCTCCTCGCCGATGGCCCTGCATTTCTCCTCGTCGAAGCAGCGTAGGCGTTGTTTCACCGGCTTGGAGCCCGGGAGGATTTGGAGAGTATGCTCGGCGACCTCCCTCGTGATGCCCGGCATATCCGAGGGTTTCCAAGCAAAGATGTCCTTGTTGGCGCGGAGGAAGTCGACGAGCGCGCTTTCCTATTCGGAGGAGAGCACGGTCCCGATACGGACTTTTTTGCCCTTGGAGCTACTGGGATCCAAGAGGACGTCCCTGGGGCCTTCTGCTGATTCGAACGATCCGAACGACTTCTTTGCGTCGGGTGTCCCTTCAATGACCTCCTTCCTGAGGGTGGCGAGCTCTTCGGATGCGATGACTGCAGATGCGTGTCCGTAGCATTCAACCTCGCACTCGTAAGCGCGCTGGAAGGAGGTGCCGATGGTGATGACCCCGCGGGGGCCTGGCATCTTCAGCTTCAAGTACGTGTAATTGGGTACGGCCATGAACTTCGCGTAGCATGGTTGCCCCAGGATGGCGTGGAAAGTCCCCGGGAACCCCACTACATCGAAGGTGAGGGTCTCAGTCTGGTAATTGGACCGATCCCCAAAAGTGACGGGCAGGTCGATCTGCCCTAGTGGCATGGCCTGCCTTCCAGGCACGACACCATGGAAAGGTGCCCAGATGGGACGGAGGTTCGTTCGGTTGACGCCCATCTCGTCGAGCGTCTTGGCGTACATGATGTTGAGGCCGCTGCCTCCATCCATCAGTACTTTGGTGAGCCGCTTTGGACCGACGATTGGATCGATGACGAGCGGGTACCTTCCCGGGTGTGGGATGGCATCCGGATGGTCGGTCCAGTCAAAGGTTATGGCGGATTCCGACCACCAGAGAAAAGCTGGCGTGGCCGGTCCGGCGGTATAGACCTCACGACGTGCGACCTTCTGGCGGTGCCTGGAGTCGTAGGCCATTGATCCTCCGAAGATCATGAGAGCGCCGGTCGGCGTTGGAAAGGTGTCGTCCTTCTCCCCTGTGTCGTCAGTGGTGGGGACAGGCTCCTTCCCCTGCTCCCCCTTGTTAAGTCCCGCGGCCAAGTATTTGCGTATAAGGCCGCAATCTTTGTATAGATGCTTGGCCGGGAAGGCGTGGTTCGGATATGGCCCCTCGAGCATTTTCTCGAAGTGGTTCGGAGTGCCCTCCGTGGGCTTCCGACCACCTTTGCGGTCGGCAGCGGCCGCGAGCGAGTTGTCGCGCCGTTGCTGCTTATTTTTCCCTTTGGCGGGACGGTTGGAGGCGCCTTTCCGGCGTCCTCGTTCTACCTTGTCTTTCTGTCGGAGCGATCAAAGATGGCTCCGACCGCCTCGTCTCCAGAGGCGTGACTGGTGGCGATGTCCAGGAGTTCCTTGGTAGTCCGCGGGCCCCTACATCCTAGCTTGTGGACCAGGGATTCGTAGGTTGTCCCGGATAGAAAGGCTCCTATTACGTCGGCGTCGGCGACGTTTGGGAGCTCGGTGCACTATCGAGAGAAACACCGGATGTACCCGCGGAGGGTTTCATCGGCCTTCTGGCGGCAGTTCTTGAGGTCCCATGGGTTTCCAGGGCGTTTGTACGTGCCCTGGAAGTTACCCACGAAGATCTCCATCAGATCCGCCCAACTTTGAATAGCATTGGATGGCAGGTGCTCCAGCCATGCTCGTGCCGAATCGGCCAAGAATAGCGGGAGATTGCGAATAATGAAGTTGTCATCACTCGCACCACCGGCCTGACATGCAAGCCGATAATCTTCGAGCCAAAGCCCGGGATTTGTTTCGCCAGAATATTTAGGAATGTTGGTAGGCGGTCAATACCTTAGGGGGAACGTAGCGTTGAGGATGTGTCGACCGAAGGCCTGAGGGTCTGGTAGGCCGGGGCTCGGGCTTCGGTCCTCGTTGCTATCGTAGCGTCCGCCACGTCGGGGATGGTAGCCGCGGCGTGCTGCTTCTCCATCGTCGCCGTGGGCGCGTCTCCGAGCGTCGATGATGCTGCGTACGTCGCGGTCACAACCGAGGTGTTGATGCACTGGGACGGCGGAGGGCTGCCTGCCGCCTGGCGGTGTTTGGTGGACGGATGCGTCCTTGGTGGGACGTACTGAGGGCGCGCGCTGGCTGGTGTCGGGTTCACGTCGTCGGGACAACGAACTTTCCGCCTGCTGTGCCGCCGCCCGTTCGAGCAACATGCGAATTTCTCGGCGAGCACGGCGATCCTTAGACATCGCGGCCTCCGGAAGGCCATGCAGCAAGGCGGTTGCTGCGGCGATGTTCTGACTGGCTCGGGTGAAGTGAGGAAGGGCCCCATCGTCGGTGAGGATCCTTTGGTGTACGGTGCGGGCCGTGGCGCGCGCGCGCCCCCCGTCTCTGCGGCATTCAATCTCGCGATTGATGTCCGCGTACTCCTGGACGAGCCCTTGCCCGGCCTCATCGATCTCTTGCTAACGGGCTCTCAGCTGCTCCATCCTTAGGCGAGATGGGGCTGCCGTCTCATCCCCGGATCCGCTGTCAGGGTTGTTTGTGGGGGTGACCTCTTCCCCGGAGACACTTTCGACGTGACCCTCGGGGGTCTGCGTCATGAAGCATTCCTAGGAAGGGTGGTGACTCCCCCTACTGGAATCCGAGCTGGTGAACGATCCTGGTTCCTCGTTGAGGAACCCGTAGAGGGTTTCCGTATCCTGCTCAATCGCCCCCACGAACTCGATGTCCGTGGGTGCTTGAACCATACGTAGCGCCAGAAGGCGGTCAGCGGTTGCCGTAGCGTTGCGGAGACCGAACGGAAACGCTGTCGGGGCGCTCCGTACGGACCCTTCCAGACATAGGGTGGCGTTGTGAGAGGCCTCCCTTGGTGACGGGACTCCCCGCGAGTTGCCCGGTGGGCCCTCAAGCCTAAGACGGCCGAGGTTGATGGAAGGGGGAGATGGGGCGGCTGAGTGAGTCAGCGCCAGCTCTCCTCCTAGTGTGATGATGAAATCTAGGTCGCCGAAATGCACGTGTGTGCCCGGGGCGCAGGTGATAGCGTGGGTGACCATCCGAGGCCTGATTTGGAACGCGCAAGTCCCCTACCTGGCGCGCCAACTGTCGGTGTTTCGTACAAGCACCGGCAAGTAAATTTATAGTAATGCGCGTTAGGCTCGGATGGTGCGCTAAAGGACACAAGATTTATACTGGTTCGGGCCGAATGTCCCTACGTCCAGTTTGCTGCTGCTCGTGTTATTAGCACCGTGAACGGTCTGTAGTAAGGGGTACAAACGATCGAGAGAGGGACTGGTCCCAAGTCTCTGATGGAAGGGTTGAAAGGAGGTCAAGAGCTTCATAGCTGCTTGACTATGTGTATGAGTGCGTGGTCTCGTTTCGGTCTTAAGAGTCTATCCCCCTGATGGAGGAAGCGCATCTTCTTTTATAGAGGAAGGGGGTGGCTTTTACAAGGGCCAGGGTTTATGATGTATATTCTACTTAGTCTTGTGGCTCACGTCTACCCAATCCTCCTCCTTCATTCTGGTGAGTGCGAAGGAAGATAGGCGCCTACAATACTGTTGATGTCTCTGTAGAATGTCGGGTTGATTACAGAATGCTACCCTGCGTAGGGTGTGGGCTGTAGTACTGTGGTTTTGACTTATTGACCTCTCCTAGCCTTGCTTTGCACGCCTTCTTGTTCCTGTGAGTCTTCGTCGGAGGGACTAGGGGTCAGGGTCCAGAGCGACGACATGGTCAAGGCCTTCTGACTTGGCGGACCTAAGGGGTCGGGAAGTGGGTGTCGCTCCCTTGGGTCCATAGTATGATGATGGAATGTCTGTCGTGCGTGGAGATATTAAGTCCTTTTCTGGAGCATAGCGGTTGTCGTATATCTTCGTCGGGTTGCGTGTCCCAGGGCTGAAGGCGGCGCCTACAACTCTATAGGGCGAGGAGCACGCACCTGTACAACCTTTCGGGCTCTGCGGCGCCCGGAAAGGTCTAAAGCACCTGTCCTGTCATCCCCTGGCAGTACTTTTCCTGCCAGGGCACAGGGTATGGTCCTTGGAGCCACGGTTGACCCGAACGTCTTGTCTTGCCCTGTACTTATCATCTCGAGGGAATGTGGAGAAGTTGTCAGAGAGGATGAATCCAATCTTTAGATATGGAGCAGGGTGAGACTCGTTCCTTGCCGTCGGGCAAAACGGAGACCAATTCCTATCTCTCGGGTGAGACCGACCTCGCCCCTCCGGGGTCGGGCGAGGCAGAACCTATCCCTCAGCCCTTGGGCGAGACCAAGCCCGCCTTCAAGGCGTCGGGCGAGACGGAGTTTATCCCTTGGCCCTCGGGCGAGACCGAGCCTGTCTTCAAGGCGTTGGGCGAGACGGAGTTTATCCCTTGGCCCTCGGGCGAGACCGAGCCTGTCCCAATGGCGTCGGGCGAGACGGAGATTAACCTTGAGCCCTCGGACGAGGCAGAGTTATCTCCCAAAGGCGTCGGGCGAGGCGGAACCAAACTCCTGTTTACCCGAACGAGGGATGAAATGGCGCCCTTATGCGTCCAGAAGTTTTTCACGTTCGGCGGTTATTGGTTCCACCTTCTGGGGTACCCCGGTATTAGGTCCCCAACAAGTCTTATATTGTTAGGTAAGGTGATTTTGTCTATGACAACAACAACAACAACAAAGCCTTTAAGTCCCAAACAAGTTGGGGTAGGCTAGAGTTGAAACCCAACAGAAGCAATCAAGGTTCAGGCACGTGAATAGCTGTCTTCCAAGCACTCCTATCTAAGGCTAAGTCTTTGGGTATATTCCATCCTTTCAAGTCTCCTTTTATTGCCTCTACCCAAGTCAACTTCGGTCTTCCTCTGCCTCTCTTCACGTTACTGTCCTGACTTAGGATTCCACTACGCACCGGTGCATCTAGAGGTCTCCGTTGCACATGTCCAAACCATCTCAACCGGTGTTGGACAAGCTTTTCTTCAATTGGCGCTACCCCTAATCTCTCATGTATATCATCGTTCCGAACTCGATCCCTTCTTGTATGACCGCAAATCCAACGCAACATACGCATTTCTGCGACACTTAGCTGTTGAATATGTCGTCTTTTCGTAGGCCAACATTCTGCACCATACAACATAGCAGGTCTAATCGCCGTCCTATAAAACTTGCCTTTTAGCTTCTGTGGTACCCTTTTGTCACATAGGACACCAGACGCTTGCCGCCACTTCATCCACCCTGCTTTGATTCTATGGCTAACATCTTCATCAATATCCCCGTCCCTCTGTAGCATTGATCCTAAATATCGAAAGGTATCCTTCCTAGGCACTACTTGACCTTCCTAACTAACATCTTCCTCCTCCCGAGTAGTAGTGCCGAAGTCACATCTCATATACTCAGTCTTAGTTCTACTAAGTCTAAAACCTTTGGACTCCAAAGTCTCCCGCCATAACTCCAGTTTTTGATTCACTCCTGTCCGGCTTTCATCAACTAGCACTACATCGTCCGCGAAAAGCATACACCAAGGGATGTCCCCTTGTATGTCCCTTGTGACCTCATCCATCACTAAAGCAAACAAATAAGGGCTCAAAGCTGACCCTTGATGTAGTCCTATCCTAATCGGGAAGTCATCCGTGTCTCCATCACTTGTTCGAACTCTAGTCACAACATTGCTGTACATGTCCTTAATGAGCCCGACGTACTTCGTTGGGACTTTATGTTTGTCCAACGCCCACCACATAACATTCCTTGGTATTTTATCATAAGCCTTCTCCAAGTCAATAAAAACTATGTGTAGGTCCTTCTTCTTCTCCCTATACCGCTCCATAACTTGTCTTATTAAGAAAATGGCTTCCATGGTTGACCTTCCGGGCATGAAACCAAATTGGTTCATAGAGACCCACGTTATTGCTCTCAAGCGATGCTCGATAACTCTCTCCCATAGCTTCATAGTATGGCTCATCAACTTAATTCCTCGGTAATTTGTACAACTTTGAATATCCCCTTTATTCTTGTAGATCGGTACCAATATACTTCTCCTCCACTCATCAGGCATCTTGTTCGATCAAAAAATATGGTTGAACAGCTTGGTTAACCATACTACAGCTATGTCCCCGAGGCATCTCCACACCTCGATTGGGATACCATCCGGTCCCATCGCCTTACCTTCTTTCATCCTTTTCAACGCCTCTCTGACCTCAGATTCTTGGATTCTCCGCACAAAGCGCCTATTGGTGTCATCAAAAGAGTCATCCAACTGAAAGGTTGTGTCCATATTCTCACCATTGAATAATTTGTCAAAATACTCTTGCCATCGATGTCGGATCTCATCCTCCTTTACCAAGAGATGCTCCCTTTCATCCTTAATGCACTTAACTTGGTTGAAGTCCCGTGTCTTTCTCTCACGAACCCTAGCCATCCTATAAATGTCCTTCTCTCCTTCCTTCGTACTCAAATGTTGGTAAAGATCCTCGTACGCTCTACCCTTTGCCACACTTACAGCTCGCTTTGCAGTCTTCTTTGCCACCTTATACTTCTCTATATTGTCCACACTCCTGTCATGGTACAAGCGTCTATAGCATTCTTTCTTCTCCTTAATAGCCCTTTGGACTTCCTCATTCCACCACCAAGTATCTTTAGCCTCACGCCCCCTTCCTTTGGTTACTCCACACACCTCTGAGGCTACCTTCCGAATGTTGGTTGCCATCTTGTCCCACATATTGTTTATGTCGTCTTCTTCCTTTCAAGAGCCCCCTTTGATAACCCTTTCCCTAAATACCTCTGACGTCTCCCCTTTCAGTTTCCACCACTTTGTTCTTTCAATCTTAGCTTGTTTATCCCTACGGGCACGCATCTAAAAACGAAAATCTGCCACCAAAAGCTTATGTTGAGAAACAACACACTCCCCTGGTATCACCTTGCAATCCAAGCATGCTCGTTTGTCCTTTCTTCTTGCGAGGACAAAGTCAATCTGACTACAGTGTTGTCCGCTACTGAAGGTCACTAGATGAGATTCTCTCTTTCTAAAGAAAGTGTTGACTATCATCAGGTCAAAAGCTACCGCGAAGTCTAGAGCTTCCTCCCCCTCCTGATTCCTACTACCATACCCAAAACCTCCATGAACTGCCTCGAAACCTGCGCTTGTAGTACCTACATGCCCATTAAGATCTCCTCCTATAAAAAGCTTCTCACTACTAGGTATAGCTCTAACCAGGCCATCTAAGTCTTCCCAGAACTGTCTCTTAGCACTCTCGTCGAGGCCTACTTGGGGGGCATACGCACTAATTACGTTCAAGACCATATCACCAACGACAAGCTTGACTAAGATAATCCTATCTCCTTGCCTTCTCACTCCCACCACAGCATTCTTGAGGCTCTTATCAATCAAAACTCCTACTCCATTTCTATTCGCGACTGTCCCTGTATACCAAAGCTTGAAACCTGTATTGTCCACCTCCTTCGCCTTCTGACCCTTCCATTTAGTCTCTTGAACGCATAATATATTTACACGCCTCCTAGTCGCGGGTATCAACTAATTCTCTTAACTTACCTGTAAGTGACCCTATATTCCAACTACCTAAACGGATCCTAGTTGGTTCGACTAGCTTCCTTACCCTTCGCACCCGTCGACTCTGATGCGAAGACCCTTGCTCATTTTTCACTACACCCGGGCGCCGATGTAGCGCGCCACTAAGGAAGCGACGACCCGATCCTTGATTACTTGACACCATGCCCAGATCACGACACGGCGCGTCACGGGGGTGACGACCCGGCCCTTGCCCATTTAACACCATACCCGGGTTCTGATATGGCGCGTCGCTAAGAGGGTTACGCCCCAACGATTTTCTTTCGGGTTTCATCTCCATTTAAGTGGCTAAGTTTTTACATTGGCTCGCCACGCCTAACACAACCCTCCTCCTTTACCAGGGCTTGGGACCTGCTATGCTGGGACACCAAAGGCGCCCCACCATAGGCGGAGTTTGATTTTGTCTATGAGCAGCATTTAAATCATACTGCTTCCTTTAATCTATCTTGGACCTCCTACTTGCATATCGATTTAAGATTATTCTTATGATCTCATTTCCTATCTGCACATCATATTTTAGACGCTACCATTTTGTTGCTGCTCAGTCTTTTCCTATAAGCACTTAATTATTTTCCCTAAACTCAACTTTATGCAGGGAGGCTGGTGCTCTTGTGCACAGTGCAGCAACACCCCCAGCTACCACAAGTTCAATATCCACTTTATCTGAATGGGGTGGACAACCAAACGGATATGCATGCAATGCGGTTGATGGTCACATACAGAGGTCGATGTCAGAAAAGGTTGTGCCTGCATCTGTTAGAACATCATTGCGACTACCTTCTCGGTTGTCTATGTGGACAAGTCTTAGCAGGCGAAGCATAGAGGATACCTCTGTCAGTTCCTGGGATAGTGTTCCAAGAGGTAATTTTCCAAGTTCGCACCAAGCATCCTCTACTGTGACTGACGAGGGGTTCAGTGACTACAGCTCATTTTCAACGCCTAGACATGATGCCTCTGAAATCGTACCCTTAGTACATGTTGGGCATAATCTTCAGAACTCTTCATGCCATGAACAGGTTTGCCTTTTAAGACCCAAATTGAGTAGTAGAGGGTTGAGTTGGGAATTGATCTTATCAGATGAAGGTGCATGACAGGATGCCATGAATTCAAATATTGACATATTTGATAAACTTGGAGAAGCCTCCACTAAGACTGAGAAGCATCAGAAGCAAGCGTTTGATGAGTCTGTGAGGAGAGAAAAAGCAGAGGAAGAACCGGTTTTGTTTCGCCGAAAGGTAAAATCTTCACCACATTATCATGGAAACTATGTAGAATCTGACACAAAGTTCTGATGATTATAGGCAAACAATTGTGAGGATATATCTTTGGATGAGGCAAAGAAGAGGAAAGAAGTCAAGGAAGCCCTAGCGAAGGCAAATGGCATCATAGAACGGATGAAGCAACAAATGGATGCACTTAAACGTGACAGAGATGACATCATTGATAAGCTTGTTAAGGTGAGCGAACAGAAGGAAACATTAGAGCAACAAGTCGATGACTATGGTGGCATTGTCAAGGATCTTGAGGATGCGTTGGCAGCAAGTAAATCCCTTATTCATTCACAGAAGTTGGAGTATGAGAAATTGAAGCATGAAAGGGAAAATGCGCTCAAGGATGCAGATGAGCTGTGCAAAGAGAAAGAGAAGACAGTATCATGTTGCCCAAGTTTGACATGGAACACCGAATTCTCTTTGTCAGAGCTGCAGCTGGCAACACAGAATTTCAGTGACACACTGAAGGTTGGTGAAGGTGGATTTGGGCGTGTCTATAGAGGTCTCCTGCGCAACACAACCGTGGCAATTAAGATGCTGCGCTCTCATAACTTGCAAGGGCAGTCGCAGCTTCGGCAAGAGGTAATAACTGCTGAATACTTGAATTATGCAACGTATGTTACTGTTTTAGGTTACTAAAGTAATTTTACTGTGCAGGTTGTTGTTCTTAGTAGGGTGCGGCATCCAAACCTTGTAACGCTTATGGGTTCTTGCTCAGAAGCTTCAGGTCTTGTGTATGAGTTCCTACCAAATGGAAGCCTTGAAGACCGTCTAGCCTGTGAAAACAACACGCTTCCACTAACATGGCAAGTCCGTACGAGGATCATTGGTGAGATATGTTCTGCACTCGTCTTCCTTCACTCTAACAAGCCTCACCCAGTAATCCATGGTGATCTGAAGCCTGCAAACATCCTCCTTGATGCCAATTTGGTTAGCAAGCTCAGTGATTTTGGCATCTCTTGCCTCCTAGTTAAGTCTAGCACAATGTCCACAAGCCTCTACCAAACGATGAACCCAAGAGGCACTTTTGCCTACATGGAACCTGAATTCCTTACCACCGGGGAGCTAACAGCACGGTCTGACATGTACTCTTTGGGCATTGTCATACTCCAACTAGTAACTGGGAAGCCAGCTTTAGGCGTTGGAAGGGCAGTGGAGGATGCACTTGAGAAAGATGAGTTGGAGCTTCTTGTTGACCAATCAGCTGGGGAGTGGCCATTTGTGCAAGCCAAGAAGCTGATGCTTCTGGGTCTGCAGTGTGCAGAGCTTAGCAGAAGAAGGCGACCGATTCGTATGAGTGACGTGAGGTGTGTGATTGAGCCCCTGGTGAAATCAGCTTCGCTGTCAACCACATCACGGTCCTTTGGATACCAGTTTGTTGAGAGCCACACGCCTTCTTGCTTCATATGTCCTATTTCTCAGGTATTTTTTATGTCCATTTATTGTGCTACAGAACCTTATTTATGCAGTTTGTTAGAACCGGAACTTCAGAAGAGCAAGGTATTACATAATTTATTTACAAAACTCCAAGACAATTAAGTAACTCAAATTACCGAACAAATAAAATGAAACAGCATTCCTAAACTATAAGCAATAAGTGTTTTTGTTCGAGTAGAAACCTTGTCTGAGTCTTGTGCCACTTGAGCTTCTTATGGCTTGAGTGTGCATGTGGTCGCTGAAACTCTCTTCCTCTTAAAAGAATATAAATGTTCAAGCATGTTATAAAAAAAGTGTCATAGCAACCAACCCCATCCCAAGAGTCTCTTGTTTCCAGGACTGCTATTTTCCATCCTGAAACCATCAGAAAGTCACTTTGTGTTGGATATTCTTGGAGCTTATTGTCGGACTAGATTTGCTAGCTTATTCAGTAGAACAGGAACCATTTAGTTTGGATTTTTTGGTTAGTATAGTGCTCGATTAAATAATTTCCTACCTTCATGATTCCAAACTCTAGTAGGGTATTTGTTTTAAGAACCACTCCATTCTAGATGAATGGTGCATCATGAGTCCATGAGGAATCCTCATATTGCCATGAAATAAGTTTGATTTTAAAGTAGAAGATTGTTGTGCTTGCTTAAGTAAAAAAACAAGTTCATATACTGATGTGAAGTGTGTTAATAACGTCGGGTTACTAACAACTGGTTCCTTTTTTTGTGAAATAAAACTGTAGGAGGTGATGAGGAATCCTCATATTGCCGCAGATGGGTACACTTACGAAGCAGAGGTCATAAAGGGCTGGCTCCACAGTGGGCGCAGCACGTCCCCAATGACAAAATTACCTCTGGCACACCATCATCTCATCCCAAATCATGCTCTTTATTCTGCCATACAGGAACATTTCAAGCAGCAGCAGCAGCAGAAGCCACCATTGTAATTTTTTTCGCGAACGTACCTTAGCATGTGTTTCATTAAGAGGAAGAGAGTTACATGGCACAGCCACCATCGCAATTGGTTCTTTCTATTTTCGAGAACTCGCAGGAGGTTGGTGAATCAATGCATTAAGAGAAGAAAAGATGAGGCAGATGAACCCGTCCCCAATTGGTTCATTCAACTTTAATTTTGTTATTGTTATGATTCGATAATCTATCGTTAGTTCAGAAGCCTTCTCTTTGGGATGTAAGTTGCAACTCGCAGTGAATTGTACATTTGTACATAAGAGTAGTATTGTGCTTGGAACAAAAGTGTTTCAGGTTCAATCGGCATTCATTGGCTTCCATGTTTAGTTTTGTTATTAAAAAATCTCAGGATGCACTGCAAGTATTCAGCAAGCGAATATGTAATCAGAGCATCTTTTCTTGGAGATGAACCATTTCCTGGGATGTGGAAAATTTGTATCTATTTTTCCCCATGCCTAATCATAAGTTTTTTGTTATATGGATACAGAAACTCTGCACTCTCACATTCTGCTATCTGCATATATATATGTTGGAACAGTTTGAAGTCTAGAACAATAGCACATTTCAAGTATGCATCAATGATATATATATTTAACCTTTTGTTTTCCATTATTTGGAATTTGATCATGAACCCGAACAACAGGATTACATACTAGAATTTAGAAGTCTCAGTATGGTTAGCGGTGCATGCTCTCTCATGCAAATAAACATAGGCGGCCAACTTGGCTTGCTGCAGGTCCGCAGCCCCCGCCGGATGAAGGACATACAAAAAGTCTAGTAGAACTGGATGTTGGAGTAGTAGAGGGTGTCGGGCTTCCAGTACGCCGGGATGACGTCTTTGGCGATGAGCTTCTTGCCGGACTCGCTGGTGAGGCGGATGGAGAAGGGGCCCTTGAGCGGCTTGGGTGTGTCAAACCTCCAGATGGCGCCCCAGGAGAGCTTCATCGGCTTAAACAACCCCGGCGCCGACTTGTCCTCGAGTTCCATCAGCACGATGTTGCCGTCGTCCGCCACGTTCTTGACCAGCACGGCCAGGTAGTTGGGGTTGCTCCCCTTCTCAACGTGGAACAGGATCTTCGCCCCAGGCAATTTGCACCGCACCCTGCAGGACGACGGCCGGCGTGTAAGTTTTGCGCTGCTTGTTGCGTGTGCATGGCATATTGGACATGGACATGGAGAAGCTAGTTTTTCTGAGATCGTCGTCCAGCAATATATACCTCCTGAACTCCACGTCCATGATGCCGCAGTGGCGGAGCTTGTCGTTGAGGCCGGGCTTTGCCAGGGAGCCGAAGGCCTTGCCGCTGAAGTCGAAGTGGTAGGGAGCGATGGGCTCGTAGTTCATGTCGGTGATGAACACCGTGATCGGTTGGCCCGAGCACTCGGGTTTTTCCTTGCATCTCACCTGCATGAACAATGCCCAAGATCATGTAAAGCAGTTAGCTGCTGCCCATGCATCCATCAAGCCAAACGAAGGCATGCATGCTTCTTCGTCAAGCAGACAGCAGATCGAGTGAGATGCTGACCTCGTAGCATGAGCCGCAGCCCTTGCCATCCTTGAAGATGGGGATGTTACCGCAGGCCGTGAAGCCGTTGTAGGGTGGCAGGTTCACGTTCTTGATCCCGCACGCACCGCCTGCATCATATCACACATGCTTGCATGATCGATCGATCGATCGATCGATCGGCTGACCGCCGGCCCAATTGAATTCCCAATCTCAAGGCAACAATATAATAACCTACGACTACGACTTACTGTTGTCGTCAGGGCCGGCGCCGTTGGGCTGGCCGTACCAGGTGGCCCTGGCGGTGAGCCACTGGCCGTTGTAGTTCGTTGTGATGTTGGGGCCAGGCGGAAACTTCGGGGGCGCGCACGAGCCGCCGGCGACGAGCGCCGCCAGGACGGCCGCCACGGCCACAATGTTATTGCCGAGGGATCCCATCGTCGTATTATTCGAATGTCTCTCTCTGTGTGGGTGATTGACACACGACGGTGCGGGGGTGGCTACTTATAGGGAGGACGGGTGGATCAGCAGCGCCGGCGACGCATGCAGCAGCGGTCAGCGCTGCGCGCGGGCGGCCGTTGGCGTCGGACGGACGACGCGCGAGCGCCGCGCGTGTTTCACGTAGGCGGAAGGCCGGTGCGTGCGTGGTCTGGGGCAGACCGGTGGAGCGGCCGGCGTTGCGCTATTCGCGCTCCCCAAGGCTTCGCTGTTGTTGGTTCGAATTGAAGGGGCATCCATGACGATGGACACATGATGCGATGTGATCAGTGCTGAGACTCGAGTATTTCATGCGGCGTCTGTGTTTTTTGTTTTTTTAGATTAAGGAACCACGTATGAACGAGTATAGCCGTATCTGTGTTTTTTTGGTTTCCATCTTGTACATGTCACTATGATCGCCAGCAAAATCCCTGCTGCTGTAGCTACTCCATATACAACAGTATATGGCTACATTGTCATGCATGTATGCTCTTCCATACTCTTGCAAATCAGATGATCGATAATCGTCATTTGAAAAGGAAAATTAAAAAAAAGGAGAAAGGAACTAACCAGTTTTTCAATAAGAAAAAAAAACATCCAAAACCCTAAAAAAGAAGTCGAATACGAGTGGTTAAGTGCACGATCATACCACTCACCAATTGAGCTAAGCTCACTTCCGGCTATGACCCATCGTCATTTCATAATTAGCTAACCATAGCCAATGGCTCGGACGGCTATCATGCCATCCATTTGTACAAGATAATGTTATCGATATATATTGCCACTGGCCTTTTATATCTAAGGATGGCCACTCACTCAAGTACTCACGCACGCCATAAAATTACAAGAGAGTTGCTACAATGTTTTCAAATCAGTCCTATTAGCATGTTGTGCCTTGTCCCTGACACATGCTGTCGGGTTCATAAACCCGGGATCCTTTATGGACCGGCTTCCCAGCAAAGGCTTGGCCCAACAGACAACGTTGTGAACCAACACAAAACTCTTGGGCCGGCCCAAGTATCTAAACGACAGGCCAGACAGCCGATCCAATCTCCGACTGGAAGGCCTGGCCGAGGAGGAACGACGCCCGCTTCTGACTCCGGCCCGCCTCTCCGATCGGAGCGCTCGCTTTGGTCTCCAGCCCGCCTCCGGACGGCCTCTCCGACCGGAAGGCCTGGCCAGAACACCACTTCTGACTCCAACCCGCTTCTCCGACCGGGAAAACGCCGAACCCGTGCTTACAGCTCCTCTCCGACTAGCGTAATCATAGCCGACTGGGACCAACCGACCGGGGACGTCCGTTTGGTAAGGACCAGGAAACAGACAAAGAAAGTAAGGCAGGGCGCACAAGTCAAACCGCAATACTAAGGACCGTACCCTGCGCACCTACCAGGCAGTACCATGCGACCCTCCTGGCACGACAAAACCCAAGCAGTGTTATAGGCGCCGATATTTTCCCCTACAGTGTTGTGGGCACCATCAACTCCCATACCAGACAAATATGGTAAGGCTCCCCCCACGTGCCTCTGTGGCATCGACAGTGTTGTGGGCGCCAGTATTTACCATACTAGACGAACATGGTAGAACCACTTGCATGCCTCTCGATATCAAGTGTGGCAGGCACTGACGTCTGTCATACCTAAAGAAGACGACGCAACCTCCCATGTGCATCTGACACTAAACAGTATTGTGGGCGTCTACCATCATCTTGTACCCGTCGGCGTGGACAACAAGACTTAGTAGTATACGTACTCTCTCCCTCTCACTTGGAAGGCCATCCCCTTCATCTATAAAAGGGGATGCGCTCTCTCCCAAAAGACTAAGTTAATTTAGATCGATCAAGTTCACTAGCACACAACAACAGAACCACCAGGTTCGAACCACGAGCACACGCTCGAACACTTAGCACATAGCGGAGCTCCCGTCACTCTCGGCCCCTCTGACCAGAGTCCGACCGGACCTCTTGCACCCCCATCTTTCTTCTTTTCGTTTGTAACCCCACTGCAAACTTCGAGCACCTGGGCTCAGGAATAAAGTCACCGACCGACTCAAACTGGACGTAGGGCACATTGCCTGAACCAGTATAAACTCGGTGTCATTGAGTGCTAGGCCATCTCCGATCACAACGTACGGCAAAACTATAAATATTTACATGTTGGTCACTTTCTGCACCGATAGTTGGCGCCGTCCGTGGGGAAGACGTTGTACGTTCAACACTTTTTGGTCATCGGATGGCTCACTTTTCAGCCACCTTCGCCGTGGTGGGCTCAAGCGATACGACTCGCTTCAGCTCACCGGAGCTTCCCGCACTCCCACCTGTTGGGATGTGGGTTCCGCCCATCTTCGAGCCGTCCCAGGCCTTCCTCTTCGGAAGCCTAGACTTCATCGCCGACCGGCTCGGCGTACTACACCTCCGCGAGGAGGCACTCATTCCGGCGCCCGTAGGAGGGGCACCCTCCATCGGCTCTAGGATGCACGACGACTTCAACGATGAGGCGTCTGCGCTTCATTCTAAGCAAACTCTCTGCTCAAACCCCACTGTGAGTAATGTACATACTGTTATTTACTCTCTATTTACTATCTCTCACTGATTATCCAAAGGGACCGTATTGCCCGCACCATGAACACCGTACCATTGGTTCCTCTACGGCCTCATGTCCCCCGCAGACGCGTGCGCTCGAGGGCTCCGAAGGACACTGGCGCTGTCGCCTCTCACATTCGAATTCGTGGGAATGGCGAGCTATGCTCCTACCACTTACCATGAACTCCTGGACGACGAGGTTGAGAGCGACGGCTCTAGCATCGGTGATATGGCACCTAGCCACCGTTAGTCCCGGGAGTGCGCTATGGTAGACACTCTAGGACAGCCGCCGATGGTTGCGGAGTCTACAGATTCACACCCCTCTATACCCGCGTGTGGGGGCCCTCATGCTCGCACAAGGGCATGCCAAGGAGCTACGACAACGACGTCAGAATCAGCCGCCGCCTGCGCCGGCGTGCTCGGTGCAGCACGTTGCGCCTCATGCGCATGACCCAGCGGGCAGCGCCCGGGGTCGCTCCTGCCAGGTCCAACACGACATCATGAACAAAGGGAATGACCCCCTACAGTTTGCTCGGGCTAGCTAGAACATCGCTGCTACGGCAATGCTTCTGTGCAGCGTTCCTGAGCCTGTCGACCCTTAGGAGCGGGTGGTCTACCAGAACCTCCGGGCGCTGGTAGTAGCCGCCGCCGTTCAATAGGCGAAAAGCTCTGCATTATGACTCCGACACATGCCTTGTCTCCCCACTGAGGCAGTGGGGACGCACCAGACGGATCGCTCCATCCGCTCACCGCTACAGCCATCAAGCGCGGATCAAGAGGCAGTGGATGCACCGTGGTCTGACCTAGCGCCTGCTCTACACCAACTGCCGGTACGCGAACGCCTCGGTTCGCACCGAGACGCTTGTAGCGTCATCAGCAACCGGCATCAGTGTGGTAGAACCGCCTGAAATAGCATATTTACAGAGGTGCTCATCTTCCACCAGACAGTAAGCACCTCGAAAACAAACTACAACGAGCGGTGTCCGTCGGGCACACCCCGAGGGAGAACCCGAAAGATCCACATTTTTCCCAAGGATCCAATAATGAGAACGGGTTACAATACAAGTCCATTTCATACATCTGAGTTTCTTAAAAGTACATTATTACAATACCAAATACCAGAGTGCGGAATGATAACAGCAGAATTTTAAAAATAACATCTAGCGGTAGGGGCAAGGATTCCGTCTGAGCCCACCAGAAGAATCCTCCACACAAGGGTACTCTTCAAGCATCACCTGCAACAGGGGTAAATAAATCCTGAGTACACAATATACTCGCAAGACTTATCTGACTAGTGGGAATAATTTCCTGACTCCAAGGAATATGATAGGCTTTATGGTTTGCTGGTTTTCTTTAGCAGAAAGCAATACTAATAGTGAGTCCTTATTTATGTATTATTATCATCAGTCGTATTAAGTTATCATCTAGCCAGTCTATATAAGCACATGTTCTACTTTTAAGCAAGAGTTGAGCAATCAATGATATTTCTTCTCCTTTCCACTTTCAGTTCTTACTACTGTGCTAAACCGCAGACAAGCCGTACCGGATTTCCCAGCGATTCACGAATCAATGTGCCCAGCTAGGTGCCCCGAAACACACGCCCCGCCTGTACCCCAGGCACAAGCAGGACTAACCCATCACTCTCCTATCCCGGGTGTCTAGGTCCCCGTCCAAACACGAACTCCAAGCCCCCACATCCTGAGTCCCGGATTTCGTGTGGTGCAAGGACCTCCACCATCCCCGCCTCCAATCAGTCGGTCCGGAAAGAGTCGGATCCGCGACAAGAGAGCAACAAGTCTTCCCTACGCCCATACCTAAGTATGCGCTCGGGACAATAAATCTGTGACTTGCCTAGAGCCATATGCAACGACCGGTCCTTAATCGACACGGATAGGGAAAAGTGTAACTAAGTCATGCCCTATTGGCCACAGGACACAACCCCTTACACCTACCAGTACCCAATCCATATCCCTACCTGGTCACCATTTTTCTTTCCCTCATTTTATCATGAGTGTTCATATTTTATTACCTATTTGCGAGTAACGACATGTTACTCATGCTACCGGTATCCTGAGCATAGTAGCTACTCGGCTTGTACTAGTAGGACTCATGGGTAAGTATGTTTATGCATGTAGTTTTCATAAAATACCTATAACTTAAATGCACATCACATATATATTCAGTGATCATAAAAATATAGGTTATGCTCTAGGGCTTGCCTTGGGCAGGCGCTGGGTCAGCAGGGTCAGCACCAACAGGCTCCTAGGCTTCCTCCTGCATGAGGATCTCCTCCTCGTACTCCTCGATCACCTCATCGTACTCTGGCTCACCGACGGGCACGAAGTCTACCAGTTCGTGAACTACATGAAATGATGATGCAACGTTTAATAATACGACAACAAAAATTCTTAAAATAAAAGTACATCGATTAAACTACTAAGTGAGGTCTACCCACTAAAGGCTAAGCTACATACCGTCACCACTAACAAGTATGAAACATGACATTCATTCTTATAGCAACTACTGGTATTCTTACTCTAATGCTAATTTACGCAATATACGATAAAGCAAAGGTAACAACTACTCTATCTAACAACTCGTTCTAAGGCTACAAAATTTACAGCAAGTACATAATGGCCTAGGGAACCTACTGTAAAAATTTTATGTCGATAGCTATCACCAATTGTCCACAAATATTCCTACAAATATGAATCTACATAATACCAAGCTTTCTAATTAGAATTTATGAGCCTATCACCATAACAGCTAACTGTGAACTAACTACACTAACAGATAGATGGCATTTTTGTGAACCTAACAAAATTAGTCTTGCTACTTTTGGACAACTATGCAATTTACTACGATTTATTGAAGTTCAATTCATAACTAAAATAAATAAATATTTCTAATTTACTGGAATTTAAGGAAACCAAATCCTACCCCTCGGCCCAACTCGCTGGCTCGGCCTGCCATGGCACGATGCGCGCACGCGGCCCAGACGGCCAATAGCCCATGACGAGGGAAGACCCGCGCGCGATGGCAAAAATGCACAGACACTCCCGAAGTACTACGTATTCACAGTGAGCTCTAGGACACTATTCCACCAGTCTAAGGTTTTACAGCTGCACCCTCCCCTTTCTCCTTCTTTGCCACGGCGAAGTCCCCCGACACCCGTGCGCGCACTAGCGTGACGGCGTGGGCACCGGGCGGTCACGCCGGTGTCATCCAAGCCTCTACTACCTAACTAAGGGGTCGATGATTACCTTGGGGACAAAGCGCAATGACTGGAGGCTTTACGGCGAATAGGGACTCCGTGCCGAGCCCCCTCCCCAACGATGGTCCCTTCCCTATGATGGTGGGCGCGTTCCCGTGAGTGACAGCGAAGGCGAAGCAAGCAACTAAGCTAGAGAGCTCAAGGGACTACCCACGGATACATTCGCGTTGATGGTATGGCCGGAGACGGCCCGAGCCGAGCTGGCCATGCACGCACTGACGCCGCAGCGACGCACGGCGATGACACGGCCACGTCAGGGAAGGTTGGACTGCTGCAACACTATGACCAGGGTGCGCAGGATGCTCAAGAGGGTAAGGTGGGGCTGGTGGTGCACTGAATTGCCATAGGGTGCCTTGGTTGCGAGGTTATCCGATGGCGCAGACCGTCCTAGTCTTATGGACCTGATGGCGTGGCGTTTCAAAATTGAAGCCTAGGACGGAGCTATAGGCAGCGATGTGGGGTCGGTAGGACTGTAGGCTACCTAGCGGAGTCGAGGACGAAGCCAATTATAATAGGGCACTACTACCACGGCGAATTTGAAAGAGCCGTCCCGGCGGCCGTGGAGACAACGGAGGCAGGGGGTCTTGGCGTGGCCTGGCTTGGTCTAACTGTAGATGTCAACGCAACAACCAAGCACACACCATGATGAGGGACAGCGGGACATGCCCCAGGTGACTGACCGCATGGCCATAGCTGCAAGCCAATGAGGCTCGGCTCGATGTTGCAGCGGGCAGCGCCAGACAAGAATGACACAGTGCGAGTGACATGGAGGTGATGGGGGAGCAGGTTGTCGCCCTACGTGAGAGCAACCAAGGTGAGTCAATGGAGCAGTGCCGTGCGTGGCTGCTGGCAGCGTGTAGCATGGGACCCGGCGTGCCTCCGGCCAAAGCAGGGCAGGGCATGGCGCGACAGAGCTTGGTCGGCGGCCCGGGCGCAGCGCATCAGCCACGGTGCTGTGGCCCGCATGCTAACAAGTGCCAGCAGGCGGACAAGGCAGCCACGTCAAGACCCAGCACGCAGGTGCCTTGACAGTGGCAGCGCGGATGCGGCCAGCGTAGCGGCGAACACGGCCACGGTCAGCGCGCGTGGCAGCCGGTCGGCGCTCAGTGGTAGATGGCCTTGGCGTGCACGCAGCGCAACCTGGCCAATGTGGTAGTGTGCTAGCACGCCAACAGCGGTGCCAGGCCAGTGGTGACCACGCCCAGAGCTAAGTCATGTGCCATGCACGCTTTTTAAAGCAGCTTGAAAACTTGTACATGATGCTCCAAAGGCCAAACCAACTGTTCGATACACAATAGGGTACGTCGGGCTATCGATCAGAGTCTAGATATCATACCACCTCCTAAGTCGATTGCCCTACAATTATTGCCAAAGATGGCTTCATCGACCTTTTTAAAACTTACACGGAACGACGTCAGTTCGAATGATTTCACGTCGAGACCTAAATCCGACCTATGGGATGTACTAGCGAGTTATCCTTGTCCTCGACCGCACATATTTCACCGTCGTTCGCAAAATGTTCTATACATTTTTGTCCGACAAAATCCAATCAAGTGACATGACGCGTAACATTGTTTCGTGTTTCGCATAAATGTTTCAAGTGTCTAACATTGATTTATACTTCCTCCATTCCTTAATATAAGCCATATAGATTTCTAAAGAAAATTCCAAAATATAGGTACGTATCAGCTCCCACGCCAATTAGTTTGGAAACCTTCCCACCGTACATAGCACATGCCCCAACCAATCCCTTAGATTTAGGAAGCAATCTGATTGGGAGAGAGAAGATGATCTAATTTTCCTTTTTTCCTCGGTCTCACATCCTTCCCCAAGCCGTGCGTTAATATTGGTGCTAAAAACTATATGGCTTATATTAAGGAACGGAGGGAGTAATTTGTTTTATACACAGATGCACATAAATATGATGCTCATGCGGTGATAGCAAGAACAGTACAACATAACATTGGGGGTGTTATAAATCTACCCCCCTAAAACAAAATCTTGACCCGAGATTTTGTGTGCCTAGTGTGAGAAAGAGACAGGGAATACATTTTTGGCGCAGCACTAACTATCCGAACCGGCGAGAAGGTGAGGGTAATGCTGCAATAGGTAACTCTCTTGTTAGCAAGTGGCTTCCGCCTCGGAATGATTTTGCCACTGCACCTTGTAGAATTTTACCACTCTGTTCCTGGTCACTCTCTCCTCTCATCCAAGATTTTTATAGGGTGCTTCACATACGTTAAATCTGGCTGGAGGGGAAGTCCTTCCATTTCCACCGCTTCATCAGGAACCCACAAACACTTCTTCAGTTGTGATACATGGAACACATTGTGTACTACCGATAGAATATCTAGAAGTTGTAGACGGTAAGCAACTAGACCACATTGCTCCAACACCTAATATGGACCCACATATCGAGGGGCTAGCTTGCCATGAATGCCAAACCGATGCACCCCTCTCATAGGAGACACCTTGAGATATACATAATCTCCAGCTACAAACTCCAAGGGCCTTCTCCGCTTATCAGCATAAGCTTTCTGTCGGCTTTGAGCTGCCTTCAAGTGACTCTGAATAATGCTCACTTGATCCCGAGCCGCTTGGATGAACTCAGGCCCAAAGTATCCGCGGTCTCCCACTTCAACCTAGTTGAGTGGCATCCTACACTTCCTTCTGTATAGAGCTTCAAATGGTGCCATGAGGATGCTTTCCTAATAGCTATTATTATATGAAAATTCAGCTAACTTCAAATACTTATCCCACTTCTCAGGAAAAGAAATGGTACAAGCCCTCAACATATCCTTGAGCACCAGGTTCACCCTTTCAGTCTAACCATCAGTTTGTGGGTGGTATGCTGAGCTTCTAAGAAGATGGGTACCCAGACAGTGCTGCAGTTGCTCCTAGAAACAAGAGACAAAAACTGGCCCTCTATCAGAAACGATAGTAAGAGGAACTCCATGTAGGGTCACAATCTGATTGAAATATAGCTTAGCATACTTCTTAGCAGTATATCTAGTGTCCACTAGGATAAAGTGAGCGGACTTGGTGAGATGGTCCACAATGACCTAGATAGAATCGTAACCGGTGGATGTGCGGAGTAAACCCACAATGAAATCCATAGAAATATCCTCCCATTTCCAAACAGGAATGGGCAATGGCTGCAGATATCTAGGAGTACGCATATGATCTACTTTAACCCTACCACAAGTGTCGCACTCCGTGACATGCTGGGTGATGTCCTGCTTCATGTTAGACCACCAATACAAGTGGTGCAGATCATGATACATCTTGTTACTGCCAGGATGAATAGACAGCTTTGAATGGTGAGCTTCATTCAAAAATTTTCTTTTTAGCTCTTCATTGGATGGAACCACTAGTTTATCCTTGTATCTCATGACCCCCTACTTATCAATGCTAAAGTGAGGGCCATGACCTTTGGCCATCAACTTTCTGATGTGAGGAATCTCTTCGGGGTCTTCCTTTTATTCCTGAATAATCTGCTCTAGCAATTCTGAGGTCAATGCAACATGAGCTAGCACCTCTGTGTGGTTGAGAGACAAAGGTATTTCCTCAACCTGATGTGACTTTTGGCTCAAAGCATCTGCTACAACATTGGCCTTTCCTAGATGATAATGGACTTCCAAATTATAATCCTTTATCAACTCTAACCATCTCCTTTGCCTCATGTTCAGCTCACACTTTGTTACCCAACAGATAATGCCTCCAAATCTTTAGAGCGTGGACAACAGCAGCCAACTCTAAGTCATGAGTGGGGTAGTTCACCTCATGCTTCTTCAGTTGGCACGAAGCATAAGCTATCACACGCCCATCTTGCATAAGCACACACCCCAACCTTGTCTTCGAGGCATCACAGTATACATCAAAGGGCCTATCAATATCTAGTTGGGCCAACAGGAGCAGTGGTCAGAAAAGTCTTCAGAGATTGAAAAGCTTCTTTACAAGCTGGACTCCAATCAAACTTAGCTTCTTTCTAGAGTAGCTTAGTCATGGGCTAGGCTATCTTGGAGAAATCAGGAATGAAATGCCGATAGTATCCAGCTAGGCCAAGGAACTAATGGATTTGGTGCACAGACTTGGGAGACTTCCAATCCAATACATCTTGCACCTTGCTAGGATCTATAGAAACGCCTTCAGGTGTCAACACATGCCCCAAAAACTACACTCGATCTAACCAAAACTCACACTTGCTGAATTTAGCATATAGCTTGTGCTCCCTTAGTCGAGTTAGTACTAACTGGAGGTGTTGGGCATGCTCTTCATCATTCTTGGAATAGATTAGGATGTCATCAATGAAAACCACCACAAACTTATCTAGCTCCGGCATAAAAATTGAATTCATCAGGTATATGAAGAAGGTAGGAGCATTGGTGAGACCAAAAGACACCACTAGGTACTCATACAACCCATACCTAGTAGTGAAACTTGTCTTTGGTATATCATGTGGCCTGATCTTGATATGATGATAGGTATATCATGTGGCCTGATCTTGATATG